>NC_069145.1:22164696-22197893 GCF_943734635.1 Anopheles cruzii
AACGGCTCTTCGAAGCAACCACGCTTCCGTTCCTCGCATTCTTTCCTTGACCTATTTCGTTTGTTCGGAACGGTTTACCGAAAGGGCCCCACAATAACATTTTGGGTGCCCCCCACGCGCATTCCTAATTGTGAAAATATACTACCTTCTCTGTTTGTGTGTGTGTGGTGTAACCTTTCCTGAGTCGTAAATTTTTGAGCAACCGATTTTTTGTTCCCTTGCCGAACAAAAATTCCTGCTACTTGAACCCTTCTTCTTGGGCGAACCCGTAAATCTCGGCGTTCACTAGGTCCCACACACACACACACACACGCATTAGGACCTGAAAAATGAACCTCACCCGACACAACCGTCTGCTTTGGCACCGAACAGCCGACGATCAAATTTTATTAGCCAGTTTTGGGTTTGTGTAGGAGAACTTTCCCGGGCCCGGGTACACTACGGGCCGGGCCGTCCTCGAACCCTTACCTGTCGTCAATCAGTCAGTACCTCGCGCGCACATACCGTTGGCAGATTATGAATACTTTCGCCCCTACGCCGGCAACAACGTACGATTAGCGTACGAAAACACAAAGCCGGCCAAAGCGACGGAAAAGCTCCCCATTTTCCATTCGCTCTCCGTGGCTATTCGGCCACGGAATGGGGCCGAGTAATATTAATTTTTGCTTTTCTTTGCCACCGCCCCAAGGCGCAACATTGAAGCAAGGCCCCGCCACACCACGCGTGCCACCATTTCCGCCGGGGAGAGCTGTTAGAAAAGCAAATATTTTCGCCGTTTTAACTACAGCCAGCCAGCCCGAGCTCATCAGCTCAGCTCGCCGCATTCGGCCGGGCCACCGTGGCCAGTTGTTTGTTTTATGTTTTTCATTTTAACCGTCCTGTTCGTCCTGTTCGTCCTGTTTTTTCTGGTGCGTCGTGCGGAAAAGCGAGAGTCGAAGCGAGGGAAGCACGGTACAGATCTTCAAGATCATAGTTTGCACTTTGCACTTTTCTTTTCAATCCCCGACTTTCCTTTGTTTTTTTTTTTTGCTTGTGACGTTTTTCCGTTACATTTCCTCGGCCTGAGAGACCAAAGCGCACCATAGAAAATGTCCGAAGAAACGGAATGCTGCGGATGCCGAAAGAGGCGAAAAACGGATCCTGTGCTTCCCGCCGCGTGTCCGGTGTTGGGTGTTTTAAGTTTTATGGCACTTCCCCACTTTATTTACATGCAATTAAAAAGTTTTAAGAACATTAATTTAGCATAAAAATCAGCCGACTGAGCACGGCTCACGGCGGCGTTCCGTCGCGAAGTCTGCTAGCCGCTGCTGAGCTGAGTTTGCCGGGGAAAGCGCACGGAAAGTGAGTGTTTAAGCTGGACAATCGGCCAGAATCATGTCCTGGCCGGACAAGGCTATTTATTTTGCGTTCTTCTATTTTGTTTTGTAGGAACTTTCACATTCGAAAGTGAGTTTTCTATAGGTTGGTTCAGTAATTTTCATGTACTTGGTGACTGTTCGATCGGACAGAGAAGAGTGCAGACCTCAGACCTCATAAACATTTTTCAAACAATTTGACGAAGTTTCGCACTTTTGCAGTTAAGTTTTAGCCTCTGTTACCTACGTTCAAGCAACCCATAAAGAGTCGAAAGGTCATCGATAATAATGGCCAACATGTACTTAAATGAAATTTATTTCCAATAACCAAAATATTTTTGCCCAAAAAATAATCAAAAACCCTCAATATAAGCAACTTCCTAAATGTAAGCAACAAGATAATATCGAAAAAAGTTTCATACCAGAATTTGAATAATCTTCGGCATATGGAATTTCAATTCGATTGTAAAAATGAACAGCCAACAAACGAAGAAAACAAAAGTCGGAAAAACATCTAAAACGATAACAAAAATGGTTTTTGTGGATCGTAGAATCGATAGTGAACGGTTTGACGATTCCGAAAGTACTCGAAAAATTGCTCGAATTTATTTAGCACGCATCCGAATAGCGTGGAACGCGTGATTGTAAATTTCAAGCACAATACAAAACAAATGAGCTCTATAAGGTTCGTGGCGATAAATTGAACCTTGTAGCACACCGTGGGGCCGTCCGTACAGCCCGTTTCCTGTAGCTCAGGAGCCGTACCCAAAAGTCTGGCTGAGCATGAACTCCGCCGATCGGTGAAACAAGCTGCGTGACTATCGATAAAACCGTTATCGTAAAACACGGCGGAAAATCTGGTCGCTATCGAGAGCCCGCACTGTGTTGACTTACCGGTCAGTCGCCCGCCCGCCAACACCAGGCCTCCGATTATGCAACCACCGGCCCCGGGTTCCTAGCCCCGGTGGCCGATAAGAATCACGCGCCGGCCGGACTTGGCGCTAGTTATGACTTTTGCGTGATTGCGTGAAAATTGCGTGTTCTCGGCATTCTCGGGGTCGACTTTAATCTACGATCTACGGTGGCAGCGGCAGTACGCTTTTCAGCACGCCCGTTTTGCGCCCAACTCTGCCCTGGATCGAGAAACACACACACCCTCGTCTCGTGTATTGTGCCATATCCGTCGGAAGCTAATTTACGTCCCGTGCGCCGAGCGAGCGCGGAGTCACGAAGGAGCCACTCTGACTAGTCTGCCAGACAACCCGGTCCCTGGGCCCGCAGGCCCAACGACTCCGTCCGAAGCTATGGCCGCGGATGGCTTGTCAAAACAATATGCTCCCCAGACGACTCCACTCCCCGGACGTCCCCGGTGGAGCTTTTAATTATGTAAATTCTGATGAGCAACTGCAGCAAAGCGAGCGTGACATAATACTTCAGCCCTTTCGCTTCCGTTTGCTCCTTGTTGCATTGTCCACGGCTCACGACTTGCACCGGACTACACGGTACGGACTGCATGCCGAGCTGGTCAACGGGACGCAGAGCGCAAAGCTTATTATGGATTTAAACCCCGTTCCGTGTGCAAACTGTTGATAAAAGTTCCAGCCCTTTTTTGGCCCGTCCCTTGATGCGCCCGACAGGGGAGGCCCACGCATCTGGGAGGATTTTCCACTGCGGCCCCCGGACAGTATTGTCCACGTGGCTTTCTCCGATGGGGAGACCCGTCATCCGCGCGGAGATTGTAAGCAGCTTTCGAAACACTAAATCCCAATGGCCTCTGCAGCAGGAGGTCATTACGGGCAGTGTTTCGGTGCTCGGAGACAAAGAGAGTGAGAGTGAGGGGGGGAAGGCCATCGTCCGGTGCGAAGTACACTGTAAACAATGACCACACCCGATCGTAAGGCGGAGATTAGGGCACCCACTTTGTTCGAGAGATTGGAAATGCCAGCGGCTGAGGTCGTATCGTGTGTTGGGCTGATTGGGCGATGTCCTGTAAAATTTTACACCTACTTGCAACCTCGTACCGGAGGAACGGTGGCTAGGTCCCCGACGTCCCCTGTCCGGTGAGAGTTTATCGGGCGGAAAATGTCCATTTTCGTCGAACGCACCATTGCACCGAGAATTGTAGTCAAAGTCGGGATGACTTCGGTCTCGGCAGCTGGCAGATGAGGTGTCCATTTCCTTATCGATAAGTACAGCGCACACAGCGTCACGCCAGCGCTGGACCGTTTGCTGGCTCACTGCACACCGGTTGGACCGTAGCTCCGTGGTTGGGCCCCAGAGGCGCCCAGGTGGTGGTCTGTGGCTCGCCATCTTGCCCGCACAAGTAGATGCTTATTTATGGCCCCACCGGGCGAGCCGGTCCTACGCTTTCACGCGGACGTCCAGCATCTTGGCCGTCCGGCCGGCGCAAGAGACCTGCCGAACCACCCCAGCGGGGACAAAGTTGTAAAAATTAATGACAAAACATCATCCAGCATCAGCGGCAATGGCCGCCCTCCAGGATAATGATATGCTCGGCGTTTCTCGCAGTGCTGCGAGCGATCGCCAAATCAAATCACGTAACGAGAATAATCGTACATTTGCCATCGGTTCGTTCACGACACTCCGTGTCCGTGTCCGGGCGACATCATCCCAACTTACTTCCACAGGACTTTTACCCGGGTGTTCCCCCCGGATCGGTCAGTGGCATCGCGAGGGGAAAAAATGGTAATTTCCTATTGTTTGCTGGACAACTATATTAGCCAAACGGCGACTTATAAATATTTTAGTACCCTCCCAGCTTACTCGCAGCCCGCAGTGCGTCCGTGGCCGATCCTATCTTTTCGCCATCGAAAGGTCACCCCGAAGAACCCAATAAACTCTGCCTCTCTCTCTCGGCGAACGTGTGTTCCGTTCCGGGGTTTTCTTTTTCCGCCTCTATGCATATGCCGGGCTCGTAAAATTGATTTCATGGGAAATGTATATCGCGGCGGGCCAATATAATTGCCCAAGAACCGAGTAACCGAACGGCGGAACGTCCGTGGAGAGCACGTTAATACGTGGGCACTGAACTGTGACCCGGACACAGATCGATGCGAAGCAGAACGAAGCACCGCACACCAGAACGTGCGGCGTCCACGGTTGACTGGGAAAGGGCGAGAATTCGAGCTTCGAGTTGTCGGCGATGCAAATAGAAGCCACTCGATCGATCATAAAACCAAACGAATTAATAACATGTAACTGATCCCGGTACAACCTTCGGATCGATCTGAACCACTTGATGGGACCCATCTAGGAGAAGCGGCAAACCACCGCTCAAAAGTATGCGAACAGACGCTTCATTTCACGCTTGAAATGAAGCGTTAAACGTAATATTTTAATACAAATTAATTCCAATAATAATAGTAGTAATCAATAATTTATTTAATGTCTGCATGAATCAGACAATGCTCCAAATGAGCTACTTCCAACAGCAAAAATTCGTTCAAGATGCTTGAAAATTCATCTTCTATTTTAAATGCCTCTGAATAATCTGGTTCCCAGGTTCGTGGTTCAATTTAACCTTACTCGAAACAGCCGATGTGTAACACAGTTGAAAACAACGTTCTTTTTCGCTTTTTGGGATGTAAAGGTATTGCATATTACCGCCGTGTGGCTGTGGGATGTGAAGGGAAGAGTCGGAACCCCACGCCAGCTTTCCCGGTCTGGTCCGAAAACATTCGACCGCCGGTGTAAAGCCTAGACCGAGAGCTTCACTCACCCGGAGCGAAAGCCGCCGTCTTTCATCCATGCAAATGGAATTAAATTTAAAATCCCAACCCTGACCGAGAAACGTGCTCAGGTGACGCACCTGCAGCCCCGCAGCGTCCAAACCCAAACTAATCGAAATGTTGCCGGCCTGGACCTTGCCGGCATGCCGGAGCGGAGCATCAAACGGCCGAGTCGGGTGCTCTAATGCGATCAAAGTGAATTGAATCGGTTCGATCCGTTCGCCACACACACACACACATGAACCAAATGTTGGTCTGTTTGCACATTGGCATCGAATGTTTACCGGCTTCAGGCCGGTCCGATGCACGTTACTCTACGCAAGCAAAACGCCCGCCGAGCTGTTTGCACTTTGCACTGATTCCCATTTGATCTGCCCCAGGCGATGGGCCCTTCCGGTCGGATCACATTGCATACTTTTCAGTTCCGGTTTTGTGCTGGTCAACTTTATATTTTATTCGCTGAAGGCACAACAAAGAGTAAGCTTCACAGAAAGACCAAAGCAAAAAAAAAGTATAAATAACGACGCTCGATGAAGGGTTCGAGAGCCACGGGGGTCCTGGAAAAATTAAATTGCGACTGGTTTTATCACACCACGGAATTTGGCTTCAGCAAAGGGCCCGGCGGCCAAGCGGCCAATCGAAAGTGCGCTCGGCGGATTCCGCAGGCCGAAAGAACGAAAATGCACGACGGCGAAAGGATCTGCTGCTGGGTGGGGAAATGAAACCGGCCCTCGGACACCGGGAAAGGGTGCCCGGGAAGAAAGATTATTTAAGAAAACATTTTCCCCTCGCGTTCCGCGGCGTCCTTTCAGAAGGCTTAGGTTACGCGCCTTTCTGCCTCGGGCGGGGCGTTGTGATGACGGATATACCAAAGGCGCTGCCTGCGCAAGGGTTTGCAGATTTCTTCAAATTAGTTATCTTTATTGCAGACGGCGTAATTTTCCGTGATTAGGGAAACTCGCCCCCGCGGGGCTTTGGCCCGGGTTTCAAGTGCGATAAGCCGCGCGGAGCGAAATGGAGCGGGGCCTTTTGGCAGGCTTTCAAGTGGGTGTTTAATATTTACATCAACGATCGATGACGACGACGACGCCGGGCGGCTGCTTTATTGAACAGTAATTAATTATGCGCCAACATTGCTGGTGCCCCCACACCAGAAGTGAAAAATGATACTCCCCATTCGCGCTTCGATCGGTTTGACGTCGTTTCTGTGCAGCAATTCGTTACCAGAGTGCGAGCCGAATTCTCGCCGACATCAGGCAACCCGGTTGTCGGTTCGGGTTTTGTGCCTTTAAAGCAGTTTTCTTAAAGTAAGGTTCAAAAATTCTTAGAACTACAGTAAATTGGCCTCAGCCAGTACCGTTTCGTTGGCTGATGGTCAGAGCAGTTCAGCTAAACGATCAGAAATATTTAAAGTTGTTCAAAAATGTAATACATTTGTTTATCACGGCTCGAGGGTTTCAACTATCGAATCGTATAGTTAAACCCAGTTTGGACATATGATGCCTGAATTAAAAAAAAAATAATTTGGCAAAAGTTAGACTTGTCCACGGAAAGTATCGTAATCTGGACGACTTTTAGACACCCAGATAATACACCAAGTAACATTCTATTTCTTTCAAACATTAATGCCTATCGGCAACCGTTACTCGTCTCCAAACGAAGGTAAACTCGAAAGGAAACGGTTCTTGGAATGTTGAGTTTATCAAAAGAATGTCTCTCTTTCGAAAAACAATTAAGGATATATCAAAGGGTCGTGGCGCTAACATGACTAGTATTGGGCTCACTACAAAACTGAAGACAAATAAACTAAAACTTAAATGTTTGCCTTAGTAGAAAACATAACGAATTCATCGTATAACATTAATAAATACCATCAATTCTCCATCATAACAGCGACTAAACGTAAATTCAGTGGACGCGTTTGGCTACTCGCGGACGGCATCGCCAACATCCGAGGGCAGTGTGGGCGCAAGCATTCAATAAACTTTTATTGAAATCAAATAGCCCCTGAAGTACCTTGGTGGGCACATTAAAATTTAACTACGCCGCCGCCACCGGTTTTAAGCGTTTTATTTCGCGTTTGCAATTTTTTTTTTGACGAATGGCTAAAGCGATGCTTTACACGCACCAGCGCCAGGACCCCCTACGGTGCAGCACGTAAAAATCACGATGGCCATGGTTTGCGGGGTGACGCATTAACGCCCGCATTACATCCGTGGCGCATCGAACGGTGCGAGTTCAATATGATTAAGCCTGGATTATTAGTGTTTTTTCGGCCGCAGCTGCTTTCGGTGTGCTGCGGCCGCGTGATATGAACAGATATTTAAAGTGGCAATACACGGAACACGGGTATGTTTAATTTTTCATTGCCCTCCGAGAGTGGTTTCGTGGTTCTTTGTGGTTTTATGGAGCGAATAATGACGACATTCACGCGGCGCCCTGCACTACGAATAATGGATCGCCGAACGGCGCCTTTCTCGAATCGTCACGTTTTTGGGACGTTAAAAATAATTATCTGCCGTGCAAACAATAGACGGTGCTGAACGTTTGGCATTCTCCACCGATGCAACCGTGCCACCGTCCTGATGTGCATTTCACCCTTCCCCGGTGGACAGCAGGTTCGAATTTCTGTTCCATTTTCCCAAACACAGCTCAAAAGGTGACCTCATCGTGACCCTTTTTTTAGGCCTCTCGGTGACCGCCAGCTTGGGGCCCGCAAAATCGGCTTAGCTGATGGTGCATCGTACCACAAGATGGCGGACGGCGTGGGACAATTTTGGGCCACACACACACACACACAACAGAAAATGGGAAATTCGTGCTAATCGCGCACCATTGAGTCTATTGGGCCCGCGTGGTACAAATGACCGGTAATAATAGGCCCCGTTTCCCGCTACCCAAATCTGCAGCTGCAATCAGTGCTTGAAGTTTCCTTTTTTTCTCTCACTCGCTCACCCTCACGAAACACTCGGCAGCATTGGTGGGGGGTCCTTTAACACCAAAAAACGCGATGTCGATCCGCTGCTGCTAGTTGAGGGCTCTAAATTAAATAAACAAATCCCGTCACAGACAACGGCGCTCATCCGATGGGTGCGATGTGGCCCAGGGCTGGAGCTTTTAGGGAGGAAGCGAGTGAAAATTTGGCACCCCCGCACGGGCGCTGATTGGAAAAGCCGACAAAAAATCAACCCTCAACCCGGGCCTAAAAATCAAAAACAATTTCGGTAGCCGGCGGGCATTCGCATTTGCGGGTCCATCCAAAGGTGGCGGTTCCCGGTTCCCAATTCCCGGGTGCCATGTTTTCGGGATCAGCTCGGTGTACCGTGCAGAGGGCACACACACGATGGCTCGTTAACGGCGATTGCTCGCACCGCTTTTCCGGACACCTCTAATGGCCTGCGGGTGCGGATGCATGCGTGGCCTGTAAGTAACTATGGACTGCCCACGAGGTGGGTAATTTTGGGTGAAATTGGTTTAGGCTGCATGAACCCTTCCGTAGCCCGCGGGAATTATCGGTCCGTCGGTTTCGCTTTGTGTTGTTGGCTCGGTTTGAGGGGCGCGTATCGGTCCGTTGCGCGGGTACCGGACAGATGTTTTCGGATATCCTGTGCCGGGCCGGGCCGTGGAGTTGTCGGTTGCATAATTGGCCCGGGCGACGGTGCCGCAGTCTCGTTCGGATGCAGTTTCGGGCCGATTGAACAGGGAGGCCGCAGTTTACTGATTGATGGATCAATAACTCCGTGTTGCCGTGGCCCTTTGGGGGCACACCGCAATGGGATGGTGGCTACGGAAGCTACCGTTCGATAGGTTTCGGTCGATGCAGATATCGTACTAACTTTGCACCGTTTCGTCGGTTGGTTTTTGGCCACAAAATACTGCATTCGAGTAGATTCGAGCACTTTCGAGTGGTGCGTATTTGAACGATTTCTGGCGATTTTTTTGCACAAGTCCCAAGTGACCTAAAGTGGAATGCCAAATGGAATGCTAACTGGCGAAATTCTTTGTCCTACACACTACTTAGTTCATTAATTTGAGAATAAATTTGGCAAACCACGCTGCATACCCCTCGGAGCAGAGTATGGAAATGAAAAACCTACCACAACCGAATCACTCCACCAGGACGCTCTGCTGGCTGGGGAGTTTGGGGCAACATTTTCATTTACGTGCCATTTCACTTTTGTCCTCCGACGGACAGACAGACAGACAGGCAGGCAGGACGTACCGTTCCGCTCACCGGTCGTTGCTGACGTGAAGCGTAACTGGCAGCCACACTGACGATGTACCGGCGTAACCCACCGTAATTCTTGGCGCTCTATTGCGCGGAAGGTTAACTCAATTTAAAGCCCGGCTGAAAGCTGTCAAATCAAAGAAATTCCTTACGCATCTCGCGCCGAGTTCGGCATTACCCCCAGGGAGTTGATGGTCCTCCGCCCGGCCTCGTGGAGAACGGAGAAAAAGAGATTTCACGGCGTCCGAACGGATGATCCCGAACGCCGGCAGCAGCCGAGCCGCGCGAAAAATGCGTGCGTAAATTAAATTTTCGCAGAACACAAGACGCGCCACGACGGAGACGACGAACCAGATGAGCGCGTGAGGATCAAGGGCCACAAAAAAAGGACCCGCAAGGAACAAAGAAGGGCTCTTTTGCCCGCCGGTCGCAGTTTTTCGTGGCTCCACGCCCTAGCCTCCTTGGGCGGCCAAAAAACCCGTCCCACGGAAGGTTAAAGTTCTCGCGAGCTCGCCGCCCCGTTTTACAACACGAATCCGTGGGTGCAGCTCAGGGGAATCGGAGTGCCCGGGTGCGTTCGGCGCTTGACTCCGCTGCCAATGCCTTTTCATTTACCATATTTGCGTGCCGCACGCTTCTCGGATGGTTGGAATCTTTTTGCGGGAATTAAAAGGATGGGCCACGGAAGGGGCGGCGGCCCTTCCCAGGCCCACATAAAAAAATACCACGGCTCACTGGTGGGGAGCAAGGATGCCCGGTGGCCGCCCGTTGGAGGATAGATGGTAAATGTGCAAAAATATTATTTTTCCTCACCAGCACTGAGACGGAAAAGAAAATATGGCCTCATGAACGTCGCCGTCTTCATCGACAACCCTGGTGCTGGTCCCCCGCACATTTGCCGATGAACCTGATGAAGCAAATAATCAGATTTAATCGAACGTGACGGTGTCGGAGGCCACGGTTGCGTGCAAAAAGGGCGAATAATCCGGAATACGTTGCAACGGCGAAATGCTTCGAATTTTCTCGACAATTTTCCATCCACGTTGGTTACGCGATACGCGTAAACCTGGTGTGGGAAAAGAAAATGTCCGGGAATCGGTTCTCTATTTTCCGGCCGAAAGAAAGCCACCCTTTTGTGGTACCGAGCAGGACTTAAAAAGACTGTCAGAGATGGTAATGTTCCTTAAACACAACGCACAACACAAGCCCTGGGCCACCTGTCAAGGACGGTCGGGCTCCCGCGAAACGGGTCCGAAAGTTTCCAATCGGAACAAGTTAATTTACGACGCGCGTGGCACCGATACAAAATGGCCACAACGCCGGTTGATTTATATTTTTCGAAGAAAAATGGATGTTTAATAAATGGTTTTGATAGCTCAATTGAAAGTTTTCGAAAGCCGAAGATACACACTTTGTGCGGCTCGGAGTTGCTATTTAACTTTGCGGCGTGCTGCTGCTGCTGGAGAAGTTCCCTTGTTTGCTGAAGTCATTCCATAATTTGGTGGCCAATTCTGCGCGAGTCTGCTTTGATATTGTCGCTGTTTGGTTGGGGTTTTGATATTGTTTGCCTCGGCGCTCGGTGGTCCAGCTCGCCGATTACGTCACAAAGCTCGCGGGCATCGGTTGGTGATTAATGGGAAAGCAAAATGAATTCCCCTCGCGGCTCTCCTCTTGGCAGTATTAGAATTAATGATCCAAGGCCATCCACCACCGATGGCATCAATTCCCTCCCCACTATTACCTGGCGCTCCTCAGGTTAACCTAAGAAGTCACTTTTCTTCCGGGGGACCAACCAGCGCCAAACGCGGTCAAGAAATCGCGTCGGAAAGCAGGGAAATGAGCCCCGGGCGCCAGGTGCCGGTGATGCCGAAGAAGCCACATCACACAATGATGGATAGGACTCGAAAGTGTATTGAGACCACGCTGGCTTCCGGCGGGAGCATCTTTGCGGTGGAAATGAGCAACCCGAGGGCATAAAATCGATCCGTTTTTTCTCCCGATCTTCCTCCGGCCTACTTCCCTTTGGATCGTGTACGAAGAGAAAAAACATTTTCCCATCGAAGCCATCACCGGCCGCCATTCGTCATGTGCGTCCACCACACAACGGGTATTAAGAGTCCTCGCTGAGGCTCTAGCGCAAGGGTATAAAAATCAAAACAAGAATCCTGCTGCGTGTTTTCCGCTTTAAAGGGGGCGATCGGCTCCCCCTCATAAAAAGGGCTCCATAAATTATTCGCAACATCCACACCTTGCTTCGCTGCGGAACGGGAAAAAAGCAAAACCTTACGCTCGACCGTTGGGCCACCTGGGGTTGCAGGGTTTTACGGGCTGGAAGACACCACCCAAAGCGGACCAGCGACCCCGCTGCTGCTGCTGCTGCTGCTGCAACATTGTGATAATAAGACAGTAATAATCGTAAAAAACGTTCTCATAAAGCAACATAAATTAGAAAACTTTCCAAACACCACACTCGACCCGGGGCGGGCGACCACTGCAGCGGGCAGAAACTTGTCACGCTTTTAACGCCGGTCACCGCCGCACGGCGGAAGTGGCGACCATTTTTTCCACTGCCTGCGCGCCATTCAGTCACGAAGTGAAGTGAAGCGAAAAGTTGCATTCTTGACTTGCAAACTTGTGTCCTTTTAACCGGCCGGGGTTGTTTCCATTACTTGCCGCCACTTTGGAGGTTAGACTCACAGACCGACGAAGAAATACGAAAGCTTCCGGTTCACCGGTGCCAATGTGCGCGGGAACCATAATCGCGCGGGAAAACCGTGGCCACTTCCGTACAGGTTATCGTATCAGCAGAGGGTCCACGCCCCATCGGGATCGTTTAAAGTTAACTTGGCCATACTTTTTGCACCACACCACACCCGTGCTGCGGCCGTGTACAGTACATTAATTCTACTTACTATCGCGCCCTCCGGACCCAGCTCCCGGGGCCAAGGTGCAACCGAAAATAACAACTCTGAACTGTTTTACGGTGTGCGCGGTGTCTATATATTTACGGTGGCCGCTGCCGTTCGTCAACCACCGAAGCTCGAGTCCTTTTTGGGTTCTTTCTTCGTTCAACTTTTTCAATCTTCGCATAAGAAGTTGCTCCTCGGTCCCTGTTTTTTTTCTGTTTCCCGCTTTCTTTCAGTTTGCCTCGCGGGGCGAAACTTTCTGGTTCTTGTTTCTTGTTTCGTTTTTGTTCTTTTCTCACTCGTTCGACTGTGTTTGCCATTGTTTGTTGCTCGTTTTCTTATGTTTCCGTTTAGTGCGCCAAACAGAAAACACTATGCCGGAAGTGAAAGTTACAGTGAAAGTGCAGCCAGCGAAAGCCAGCTCTGGAGCCTACCACAGCCTGTCGGTGCACCGGGCGACCTGCTTACAGATGGGATTAAATTGACTCTAGTAGGGAGTCCTTTCATATGAGCGACTCCCTAACGGAGTCAGATTGATTCCGGTAGAGCATACGACGACGACGACGGAGCGCGTGAGAACCTGTGCACAACATGTTTGCGTGTTTTTTCTTCCTCTTTCGTTTGTCTTGTTATTTTGTCGTGTGGTTTCGTTGTTTTATTTTTGTGTTCTACCCATCAATCAGTTTGGCCGAGTGTTTACACTCGGCACTGTACACCTTTTTTGCCATCGATCGATTGTAGCCCACTGTTGGCGCTTTCTATTATCCCTGCCCAAAACACTTCGTGTACTGTTTGTCTTGTTGGCCCAAAAAAAATGTCAAAACATGGGAACGGATTATAAAGGGATTAATCATCCGATGGAGGCGCCTGGTGTCTCGAAGCAACGTGGTCCGATGGAGGCGCCTGGTGTGCCGTGCTGAAGTGTGCCGATTAGCTAGGGTGATAGATTTTATTGCCAGCCCGTGCTGCTGCTACATTCATGTTCCTGTTTTTTCCCCCTCCGACAAGCAGGTGTACCAACAGACCAACATCGCGATTTACGGTCGCCACGGGCGTTGCGACGGCCGTAATTTAGCCGCTCCCTAGAATTATTCTTCAATTACGGCGGGCTTTGGTACCGCACGAACCTGAAACAACACACCGTAATCCCACAACAATAAACTTTGCATTTTCTCCTTCGTCGACCGTATCCGCGCACCGCACGGAAAGGAAAATATTATTGAATCACTGCCGTGAATACAAAATCGCTCCGCTCTGCGTTGCGTATTGCGTATGTTTTTTCCGCGGCATAATGACGGATGTAATGAGAATGATCTAGACGCCAAACGAACGATGTTCTCCTTTATTTACGTCGCAGCGGAAACGCTCCGGCAACCACGCGACAAATCATTCTCTCTGGTGGACGAGATTTGCGATGAAAGAGTGTACTAGGGTCTATAGCAGCACAGGGTTTGCGTACAAGGCACTGCACTTTTGATCTTTTTAAGCTTTGTGGAACGTAAAAATGCTCCCGTGCTAGTGCTGAATGCTGTCAGCCCGTAGTATTCTGTGATCAAAAAGGTGTTTAGCACGGAACTAAAACGGGGTCAACACGGTACTATTTCCGTCTTCTCCAATGCGACTAGTTGTGTGTTCTGAAAGCCTGCAGTGTGTTCTGGAAGCCTGTTCATCCTCAACACCATATATGGGTTGTTTGTACGTCGCATAAAGCAGAGTTGAATGTTTGGCCATGCAATACGTACTTTGGGCTCATTGTCACTAGAAAACATTGCACCATTTGATGCCGTGCACAACTCCATAAGTTTTGCGACTGAAGGCTGATAATCGACCGGTCATAATTCAATCGTCAATCGACCCTTTTACACATCTTCCTGGCAGCATATGAAGCAAGTGCATGACAAATGCACCATTTTTGTGCTGCGTCCAATAATTGACCTGGTTCTTGGTGGTCTCCGATAGGTTCGGACGAGCCATCGATCGATTGGGAACAGCATTTGTTGAACGTATGAACGAACGTGAACGAATGGAAGATGGTAGGACAAGCAATTTAAGCGGCCATTTAGTATCGTTATGGGGATTGTGATTTATTGTTGGGCTCACTTTCTTAAAGGAGAATTTAGATAAAACTTCTTCCATACAAAGAAAAAAGTGCGATTTCTGAAAGCAAAAGGTGACATAGTTAGTGTAGATAAAAGTATGTAGCTAACACATCACCACAGCGTGATGCTTTTTTAATTTTGTAGGTAAATAACTCTTTGCCTTGTAAGCTGCCAAATCAATAATAATAGGTCTATTAGCATATCTAAACGCCTAAATACGTTAAAGATTTGAATCGAAACTTTCGTTCACCTTCGTTCACGTTGTATAACACCTGAAAACGTCCACCTGCAGACCATTCCGACCACCGTCCTGACCGTGCAAGGGGCGTTAGCAAACGTTTCGTGCACGTTACAGGACCCCAAGTTACAGTTTACCACATTGTAAAAACAAACTAATCCATCATTTCAACGTTCGCGGGGCTCTGCTCCGTTGAACCGTTTCGGTCGTATTGCTTTTCGCGCAACATTTTTCCACCTTCAATCACCTGGCGATATGAGATTCGTGCCGTTTCGAATTTTCCGTACGCAACATTGAGCTCCGCGCATACGCTTTCGTGTCTGGGGTCTCTGGGGCCGCTGAACACATTACCGCGAACACCGAAAAAAAAAAAACAAAATCCCGTCGTTCACATGCGATTGACGGGCGAAGGGTGTGGCCGGCCGAATGCTGGCGCGCAACCCTTCTGAGGTCGGTCCGTCCATTCTTTTTTTACCATCCGCCACGACTTTGAACACAGTTTTTCACAAAAACAAGCCGGCCGAGAGATGGCGGAGGAAAAATATTGCTTCCCTTCCGAACGGACGCTAGCAAAACATGAAACGGCGGAAATAGTTCGTGGATTGCGCTGCCAAAGTTTCCCGCGTATTTGGACACTGGCATCAAAAGCATTCCGGCGGGCAGCCAACAGATTTTGTCCGATCCCAGCTCACAAACGCTCAAATAATCGCAGACTAGCAAACTTCTCGGTGCGCTCTCTCTGTCGTTTTCGAGCAAGGAAACCCGCCCCAGGACACAGCGGTTGGTGTTTATTGATTTTTCTAATTTTCCACCGCCACCGAAGTGTGAAATTTCAACTTCTGCCAGCAGTTTAACGGGCTTGAGTCGTCGCGTATGTGAGTCGCCCTGCCAAATGCCGTCCGTTTGGCCAAACTGCTTCGGGCGACTAATGGTTTCCGTTCGCATTGTACGATGCATTTGGATCCGGATTATCGTTGCAGCTAAGCCGGGCGGGATTAGTTGGCGAAAAAGAGGTTCTCGGTCTTGGTTGGAACTTTTTACACAGCGAGAGCAGAAAATTAACCGTGGCCAGAGGCGACGCTGTTTTGCATCGGCTGACGGACTTTCGGCCGTAATTCGGTTTGCTGCAAGCAGCGAGTGCACATTCGAGATTTCTGCAACGGATTTGGGAGTAATCAGCTTACGCGAAGCGCTCCTCCGTGCGATGCTCTTGGTCGCTTCTTTCGTTGGAAACACTCCAGCATTTCGGCGAAGCGGATGCTGGATTATGGAAACTTTTCGGTTTTGAATACTTTTCAGCTACAACACAACCTTTTCCATTCTATTATTCGGTTCCATTAGTAGGATTCTATGAACGCTCGAGTCAATGTCAGTCAATTAGCGCAATAGCCCATTGAATTCTGTCAAAAATCCGACTGGAGTTTCCAAATGAAAAATCAAACTAACAACAATTCATAGATTTGAATTTCATCGCCTCCAAAGTAAACTCGTTCAGCAACAGTACACTTGCGGCAACAAATAATGCAATCATCCGTACAGTCATTCAAATTACATCCTTGAAAAGTCACAAGAAACCATATCTGGTTAACAACGGCGCTCATTCGACTCTACTAGTATCGGGTATCTACTTCAGAAACTTTGTTAAAATGAAACTTTTCAACAGCTTGAATGGAAAACCATTTTTAGCAGGGATAATGGACACTTGACCGATGCTATTGGAAGCGTCCGAAAGACTTTTAAAACAAAACATTGACTGTCAGCAATTATCGCACTGATAACTTATCGTTTCTTCGGTGCTAGTTAGCGCTCCGATTTCGTTATGCTGCGCTCTTTTGAATTTCAAAAATTAATTCAATTTCAAGCGATACGGTTTTCCATTATAGTTCAATCTAACAAGTGGAAAGGTCTCTGGATCGAGTCAAATAATGTGACCCCTCTAATGTTGACCCATTATCTATCATTACCCGACGACAACCCGTTTTTCATTAACAGCGGATCACTAATGGGTCTTCGCGCGCCGCACAGTAATCTCCTTGTCCGCAGATGCTTACAAATGTTAAACATCATGCCCTTGTCACTTTGGGGTGATGAAGTACGTTGAATCACCGTTTCGGGCGCTCAATCGTTCCGGTGAATCCCCGCCGCAGCAATCAGTGGACTTAGACTTCGGAGATCGGTGCATCGGCGGTGTAACCATTACCCACGCCACCGGTGGTAATCCAAATGATCGTAATCCAACCATTGAGACGGGGCACCAGCAATCAGAATAATTTGCATGTCGCTTCGGGATACGGCACCGAATCTTGCTGCGCGCGTTCATCGAACGCGAAAGACAGAAATTTGCATGCCCAATCCTTACGGTTATCCACGGGAATGAATAATGTATCAAATGGTCCCGTCAACCACGGCCACAGCACGTCAGTCAGCCGTCAGGAGTCAGGAGTCATCAGGTAGTGAAGTGAGTGTCAAGAGTACTGCGCTGAGGCGCTCTTGACGCGGACCGGTGGCACGGACGTGGTCACCTCGGAGGTGTGCAATGTCTTCCCATTATCGTCTTCCTGTGGATGCACGCCCGGGCTGGGCCCGATCTGCCAAGGATCGGTTTTGCCCACGTCCACAAAATGTAGACCGACTCATCAGCGTATTGTGAGACGCGCCGCTCAAGGGCCCCCCTCCGACGCCAATGGGGCAGGAAATGCAGAAGTGTGTTTGCCGGAAGCTTCAGCTCCGTCTGTCAGCCCGTTCTGGTAGACGTACACTTTGATTTGACATTCACTTGGCAATGGATCGAAGTGGGGACGGCACTTCCGACATGGATAGATGCACGAGCACTCCTGTCCGTGTAGTAGAATTATGGAAAATCAAATGGGAAAACCACACACCATTGTAAACGGATTACTGGTGAACAAGGTTCGGATAGTTTTGCCAGAAATTATTTTAATTTTTCTATTAAATATCTTGGTTTTTCCTTACAATTTTATTGGCCCATAAGTCTAATTCTATTCAGTCTTCGAAAGATATTTTAAAAGCTTAAATTTTTTTACTTTAATTCACTATCAGGATATTCCGGATATTCCACTGCAAACTTATCTACGACCTGACAATTGATTTTGTGGGCTTTTTCATAATTCACGGAAAATGTTCTTTATTTTATGCATGGCGAAGCGCACAACATCATCCCATTAGCCTATCCCGGATGGTGGCGGGACCATTCACACGACGCTCCATGTTATCAGCAACAGCAAATCCGCCCGGATGTCTTTATAATGGCGACCGGCCCATGTTTTCCGTCAACGCCGGGCCGGTCAAGTACAATACAATACTGCGTCACATCAACGGAAGTGAAGGCCGGGCGGCAGCTCAACTGTTAACAAACTGTTTTGTGTGTGTGTGGATGTGTCTGAAAGGACTTTGGGCATCCTTCGCGGGCCGACACCAGCTCCACAACTACGGATGCCGGGTCCTATGTGCCGAGCCTGCGGGAGACTAATTTAATTACGATGGCGCATGTGTAATTAGGACGGACGTGTATCATCCTTGTTTCAGCGCGCCAAGATTTCAGTGCCAGAGTACCTGACACTCGGCAGATAACCAACGGAACACGATTGGACAGAACAGCATCCCGGCATTCTGGCCGTGCTTATCAACGTCGAACCAGCGCTCAGCCTCTCAGCGCATAAATGGAATGTCGTTTGTCGTAGCGAATCGCCCGTACGTGCCTCCGGAAGTCGCTCTAAACAAGGGACTTCCCTAGACCAGTGCGAGAATCGTACATTCTCGCACTGGTTTCGTTTCGCCACATCCGCGGCCTGATTGCACGGGACGCGTTTTCCCGGACAGTGAAAGCGAAAAGCATGTGATGTGCTTCAAAGCAGCGCTTCATTTTGTTGCCACATTGTGTCAATAAACACCGGCGGCGGGATGATTAAAAATTCCGCGGAATCCCTTAATTGAGCTCGTTAATTGCAAACGTTACACCGGAGCGCTAATTTGAAGGCTTGTAATGAGAGCGTAAAAGGAACACGTGGCAGCAGCCACGTCGAACGCAGTTGATTAATTTCGGGCTGTATTTTTTCCCATTTGCGATTCCGGAGCGGAGAAAGCACCAGAAGCGGTGCCCAATCCGGTCCGTGCAGGATGCAGTCAAATTCGCGCAGTATCGCACCAAGCGGTGCAATTAATAGCATTCAAGCGTTCGACCAACGCACGGGGTGTAATGTTTTTAATTAAAACATCCCAACAAACGGCGGATGACCCTTTCGAGGCTTATCGTGTTTATTTTGGTTGCATTTTGCTTTTGTGTGATGCTCTGGTGCACCGAAACGTTTGTGCACGAAACCGGAGGGATGTCAACCGCTGAGAGATTGAAGCCAACTGTAATCAAAAAGGGCTCAACAGCGAAGCTCCCGTGCCACGGTGTGACGCGCCAATCATGTGTAATCGTGCCCCGAAACTTTCAATCGACCCCCATTGTCACTCGTGCCCGGATAGGACAACTTCCAGGCCAAAGGTTCACCGCCAGCAGAGACGTTTACGGCCCAACTCGGCGCCAAATTAGCTCCGATTGATCGAACCGGGAACACGGCACGTGATAGAATGCGACCAACGGAGCTGGGCTTCAAGTTCGACGGAACTTGTGGGACGTGTTCTTGGGAAATGTCACCCGGCCTAATCGCCCACCCTTCGGGGAGGGGGCGTTCAGTTTTGTGTCAGAATTATGATTGCGCCGCTTCATTGCGCCACATAGCAATATGACATTGCCAAAATGGTGCAAATGTTCCGTGCGCTGGAGTCTAATCGTCCGGAAATACCGCCGGGTGATGGCGCTCGTGTGGAACTAAGCAGGACCTCGGGTGGGCGGTGGGAAAAGCCACAATCGCCCACGGTACGGTTCGATGGGAACCACCAGACACACGCGCGCAGGTACGCGCTTTAAAGCTACTGCGACATTGATTGAGTTGGCGAAACGAACTTTCGTGCATCGCGGCTGCTTTTGCTTTACGATAATGATGCTGCTGGGAGCCGGACATCCAGATACCACAGCCACAGCCGGTGGCCTAATGCTGCCGGGTGCCGCGCGGATCATTTGCGCTAAGTAGCAGCAGCAGCAGCGGCAGCCGGAGGCTCTTACGCCGGCCGCGGCTAATGGCCATTTTTAGTAACGCGCCTTGATGACCAACGATCCCACGTACGGCAATGTCTTCGCGATCGGCACAGTTTCTTGTTCCATTTTTCGAATTAATGTAATGTTTCTTGTTCCGAATTAATGTAACCGCCTGTGGTCCTTGTGGCCACTTTTTTCTCCCGTCTTCCCGTTGCAGTATAACATAAAGAAGAAGGAGGAGATCGTTGAGCAGGCACCCCAGGAAGAACCGAATCCACTGATGCGGAAGAAAAAGACGCCCGAGGAGCTGGCGGCCGAGGCGGAACAGGAGGATCTAGACGACTTCACGAGTAAGTATTGTGGTCGCACCCGTACGCTGTTCGGTCGATTAGCCTGCTGGAAGTAGACACTCCGGGCTGGAGAGGGGACCGGGCGTCGGACCCTTCCCCCACACTGTGCCGGTTTGGCTGGAGGGCGGTCGAGCCGAGTGCCATTTCCCACCGGGTAGGCGCATCTCTCCGGCCACCGTCCGATTTGAGTGTGGCCTCCGGTGGGCGCCCCGATTCCCCGCGACCACACAGTGCACACCACTACTTGGAATACCTCAAACAGATGACAATAGCATTTCCGGCACAAAGCTGCGCGCATTCTGTTCACCGTCCACCCGTCCAGTCGTTGACAAGTGACTCTCTGTACTTTTGATTGTATCCATTTACTTGGGTTTTTTTGTGTAATAAATTCGTATCTTTTGTCTCAATGTTTTTTTTTGTTCCTCATTTTACTTTATTCTACTTTCCACTCCACTTATCTCACCGTACGCGTTTCTTTAATTTCACCTTGCGCTGGACGGTGCCATTTGAGTTTCCGTGTGCTTCTGTTGATACCAATCACAGTATTGGTCACAAGTGCTGTAGCCACACAGATCGCAACATTGACTAAATATATCCGAGGGTGGTTATTCGATACATCTTTTAAGGGGGAAGAAACATAATAGACGAAATCCGTTGAGTAACTAGCTAAATATTTGTTAGATGTTGAAATGTTGAATCCAATTTGCTGGAATTTTGCTTCTACTCGTACTAGTAGTTGTTTCGGATATGGCATTTTCAATATCTCCACGTCAAGTGTTTTCATCGATGGATTTTCTAATAGATGGTGGTAGGCCAGTACGGCCAATTCAATTAGCTAGTTGTGTGAGCACCAACATATTTGTGGGCTGTATGAAGTGTGCGCGTAAATGAGCTTATCGACCCTTCTGCCGAGTCCTAGCTAGCAGAGGTGCGAAAATCTGATAGAATCGAATGATAGAATCTTATATTATAGCCTCCCTCAGTACCGAACGGATCCACACTCTTTCCGTTCCGTGTAACCACGTGTCGAATCTCCGCTTCAAAAATAGTCCGCAGCCCCTGCGGAACACTACCTCAATAGTGCCTGGACCGACTTGCGCCCCCACCAATCACCCGATCACCTCCTTAAACTCCCATCAAGCTATCGCTAAAACTAACCTCAGCACCGCCATTTACCGCCACCCGGTTGGAAGTGATACCCAAAAACGACAGAGCCAAAAACATAAAACTCTCCGAACCCATCACCACCACCACCACCTCAACCACACTGCAAATCCGCCCACCATTTCGCCCACATCATCGCCGTGCATCGAATGAAAAAAAAACCCACCAAAAACCCATTTTGATCCCGTTTCTTGTAGATGGCGAACCATCAACCGGTAACCGAAGTAAGTAGCAAGATATTGTGTAGTGTATCACTTTCTGCTAATCAAATCAAACAATAAAAACGAGGTGTTGTTTCTGTTCTCTTATCTACCTTGGACCTGTCACCCACCTAACCTGAATCTCCCTGAAACCGTTCTACTCTCTAAAAACTGCTCCGTATCACTCGTCCCGTACGTCCCGTCACGTGTCCACGGTACCGTTCATAGTGTCGTAGATGTTTGTAGCCGTGCAGAATAGCGCCTCGTAATTTGTTACTAAACTAAATCAAAAGCTAAACAAAGCAAACATCTGTCGTGTTGTGAATGTTACTATCGTTAATCCGTAAGAATGGAAACTCGCCAAAATGTAATGTGAAACCAATCGAACGCGTTCGAAAGCGCGAAGACGACTCCCGCCCGGGGGCGCCTTACGCTCTTAGAACCTTCCTATAGCTATAGATCGTGCTGCCTGTTCCATCCACCCCGCCCCGTTTTCTGTACATTCCGTTCTCTCGTTGTCTTTCATTGTTCCTGGTTTCCGGTTTTGTTCAATCTTTTTCTCTCTCCGGTAACGCTTCCGGCAGTCGGTTTTGTTTTTCCAGTCCCAGGACCCAACAAACAAACCTGGGACCGGGCTCTTTCTCTTTCGTAATATGTCTCAGCGAAGCGTGTTCGTGTGACGCAAACCTCGGTTACGTTCCTACCTCCTACTAAACTACTTACTACTGCCCCAGACGGCGCAGTGATTCGCTTGTACTTTCGATCTTAGATCGTTTCTATTTTCTACTCTCGAACTACTTTACTTTTTACTAATTCGTTTTTTTACCACTTTCAATTCTTAGACTAGGACCGTTCACTCGGCTGGTTTGCTCTTTTTCTTTCTGATTTCTTTCTCCCTTTTTCTTAATCTCTCTTGCTCTTTGTACATTCTGTCTTACGATTCCTGATTGCCACCTAACACCTACTCATGCAGTCGTTTCGTTTCGTTTTTGGGGCATTTGGCACCCCATATTATCACGTTTTTTACCTTTTCGGTCATTCTTGTATAGCTATGTTTAGAGTCCTTCGTGTATGTGTAATGTTCCATTCAGTCGTTCCGTTTTATATATTTGCTTTTCTCTTGTTTCACACTAATCTAATAGAGCCGTACACAGACTACGTTTATTTGCGTGTAAAGCTGATCGTTTGTTGAGAGGAGTGCCACCCAAAGGCAATCTGCTCCGGCCAGAGCCACTTAACCGTAGTTTTCAAGTGTTCTTTTACGCTGCTCTCACTTTCTTACTTTACCTTCACCGCTCTTTTCTCTCCTCGATTCAAAGAAAGTGCAGTCCGTGTTTGGATTGCTGTCCCTGTGGAGTTCGCAAGTCGGTTCGATAGAGTTTATTTATTTGTTTGGCTTTTTGTGTTTCGATTGTTTCTCGATTGCCGGGTGACGCTTTACTTTATCTTCATTTATACCAAATAAATGTTGATTGCATTGCATTGTGGAGCGTGTTTTGTGACTATTTTAACGAATTCTCGGTCATTTCCGACTTTCGGAACGTCGGAAGCATAGTGAAAGAGAAAGAGCACATTATGGCGATAACATTCCCCCGGGGGGCTTTATTTTGGCGTAAATGCTTTAAAGGGCGTATTTATGATTTTGGTTGATATCTTTTCTGTTTTGCACATTTTCTCTTGCCTAACGTTAAATGCGCGGATTTTAACAGCACCACCCACCACCGTACATGGCAGCACTTTCTTTGAAAGTGATTAATTAGCTACTTCGTCCGTTCCGTTTCAATATCTTTCTACTTTCTTCAACTGGCAACTGGCGCACACACACACACCCACACACTCGCAGATGCCGGTCCCGAGGGAAGACCAAAGCCGGGCGGCCCTTGTATCTCAATTTCGCATTCGCAGACTCATCCTTCATCCGCTGAACTGTTCCCACATCTACATCCTGTGCACGCCCTGTGCTGTCGCCTGTCATCATCAATCCCATGCTCCGTAGTGCTCTGTACTGTATACTATATATATATACATATCCGCCTAAACCTATCCACTATTCGGTGTTTTCATTCTGTTCCCCGAGCGTCTATTGTTTACTCGCACACTTCACGAACAAATCCGAATTCACGTCCAGAGACCACCAGAGCAAAGCAAGACAACACAACAACAAACAAACCGTAACAGGGTTGAACAGTGTGGGGGGGCTGGGCTGGGATGGCGGGTTCCAGTGTCCCGACCAACATCCAACTCATGTGGAACACCAATCAGGGAACACTCCAAACCACAGAGAGAGAGTGAAGCAGACAGAGAAGGATACCTAGGGACCCTAGTTTGCTTGTAAACAGTCACACCACAAGACACACGTGCGCTACATCGCCATTAGCTGTTCGCTTTAATTTGGAACGATGATGATGATGATGGTGATGAGCCTGTGGGGGACATTATTAGGTGGACCACCACTACCGCAGGGACCGGCGAACACGGCTAAGAGCATCCTCGACCCCGCCGATAACCGGTCCGGGTGCTCCGGCACCAGAGGTGCCGGATGGCGGAACATGTGTTTGCGAACATGCGACCCAATTTTGGCGTGCCAGCGAGCGCGCGAGGTTATGTTTGTTTTCGTTCGGTTAATTCGGCTCACTACTGCTGCTCGTGACAGTGATGCGTTCGCGTGACATCGCATCGCAACATTTGGCGATGGTTTCCGGGGGGTGCGGACACATAGCCGCTGTGATCAACAGCAGGTCAACAGGAGGCGTGACCGCTAATGAGTGCCATCAACGATTTGAACGGCACTCGGGCCATCGATGGGACTGACACCTTCAATTAAACACTATATCCCCTAGTGCCACGCCGGTCGGTAGTCATAGCAACGGTTAGCTAACACAGCCACAGCAAGACACTCGACCATCAAGTGTGATGTGTCGGCCCACCACCACTTAGATTCACCACAAACCGAAACAGAGTATGCTTGCTCCCTCTCTGTCTCCCTTTCTCGCTCTCTCTATTTCTTCTTCTATCAATCTGTCTTGTTATGAATATGTATCTCTCTCTGTCTGTCTGTCTCACTCTCTCTCTGTCTCTATCTATCTCTGTCTAGTTGTTTTACGTCTAAAGTTCTTCCACCAAACCAAAAACTCAATCTTAAACCAACATATATTATGCTGGCTGCTCACCGCATCCGATCAGCTTGTGTTCCATTCCAAACTTACCGACAAACTGTAAACGTATTTGGCGCCTTCTACAGCGATTGAAGCGCACACCTTTTCTTTAATCGTTCGTGCGCTGGGCGCTGGGCTGGGCCAGGCCCTCAAAAGCGACAGTAATTCTAACAAACGTTCCTGTTCTGATTTCTCTTTTTGGCCACTCGCAATCATCCCTACTAACACCACTAACCATCATCGCGTATCAACAATAACAACCTCGATGACGACGGTGACGCCGCTGATGGGTCCTTGCCGTCGAACAGAGTTGAAAAACTCCATAGAGACGCAGGTGAACGAGATCAAAACGCAAATCGAGGGCAAGTGCTCCCTGCAGTGATTGTGCATGGCGTCGCGCGTACTCTACCAACCAAGTATTCAACAATATTTGACAACCAAACAATACAGACGGCAACGGTGGTGCGTTCTTCACCTCCCATGGCACGGCCGGCAGCGATCACAGTTGGGCCGTGGCGTCGGCTGAAATCGGATCGGTGAACTGGCGAAGCGATACACACACATTACGAAGCTACTGCTGCCATGTCCTGGGACCTCCGGGGACTTGGTCCCGAAAGAAAACTCCGATTCCGAGAAATCCGAAACGCCGAACCAACGACGTCGCGAAACGATTAGCAGCAGTAGCAGCGCCAGTGTTAAGGACCCAGCAAGATCGACCCAGCCAGCAATTAGTGCCACCGACCGACGGCCGACCAAGTGCAGCGCAGCCAGCAGTTCCGGAGCAGCAGCCGCAGCAGCCGAGGGAGTCGAAGCCACCCGACACACAGACACACACCCACACACACAGACTCCAGCATACAGCATACATCGTTCACCATTCAAGAGGTCACACACTAAGGGACGATATACACTAGCAGCCATCACGGACCGCGACAGGCTGCCGGAGTGTGGAGTGCACACCATCAACACCATCACCACCACCACCACCACCACCACCACCTAGTAGTTGTGAATAGCCGAGTGAGGGTCGAGAGTAATAATGAAAATATTCCAAAAATTGTTAAAAATATTAGGAGCTCTTTGCGGAACGTAAAAAAGAATGAAGCGCAGGAAGGAAGCAGCGCAGCAACGGGCAGCGGCAGCAAAGAGTTCAGAAAAAGCGGCAAAGCGCATTAAAGTAAGAAATTAAAAAGAAATTACATCAGGCAACAAGTAAGCAAAAATTGTGATTAATCTCAAAAACAAACAAGCAAACGAAACATAAAAAAAAGGAGAAACCAACAAAGAAGAAATTTCCCGATAATATTATACATGAAAGCAGAAAGGCGATGGGCGAAAATAAAAAGGCAGAAACCGGAAACAGATAAGACAAACCAAAATACACGAGAACTAGAGAAAAACTCGTTAACGACACCACCACACGGCAGCACTTTGTGTGAACTCTGTTTACGTTTAGCTTTTTCGTTGTTGTTGAGCGGGAAACGTTTCGGATGACGTTACGTTTTGCGTACACCGGCGTGGCGCGGTGTCGTTTATTTTAATGAGAGGTTAAAGGTTAGGTTCAGGGCGACCAAAGCGAGTTTGTTTCGGAGGGGCCCGCTAAGACGGCCACTACCAGCGATCGGTTTCAATGCGTTGCTGCTGCTGGTTTCGGAACGCGCTCTCGTGCTCTATTGCTCTCTGCCCATTCCCTCTGGAGGGCAGCCCCCGTTTTTCTCCGTTACATCAAGCGTTAGGAAGGATTGTTTGCGAACCGATTCGAGGGCAATTGAAGTGGGCCGCGGATCGCCATGACAGTGTTGCATTGCGTGCATTCCCTAGACCCCCCGCGTTACACGAAACCCGCCAACCATAAGGACCCAGGGTAGTGTTTCCTGTTAGTAAAATGTTATCCTCTTTTGAACACACTCTTTCCCGTTTGCTCAGTTGATCCGGATTAGTGTAAACCGTAAGCAAAGCGAAAATGTTTTAAACTCTAGCGAAACGGTAATCCCGGCAATTAGGCAGTTACAAAATTGAGACAAAACACAGACTATCTATCAGAGAACGTGTAACCACAGCGGATGAGAACGGTGAAACGATGAAACAAAACCAAATGCATAGACATTTTCACAACTAGAAAACATACAACACACAAACGCATACAAAAGTCAAACAAAACTATAGCAAAACCGAGCGAACAGAGAACCAGCAAGCGGTAGCGAACGAGTAACGAGTCGAACCTGTACATTTAGATGACCAGCATACACAAGAAAAAGATATTTAAGTAGAAAAGGAAAACAACAACAAGAAAGTTTAGCATATTATTATGATTAACAAACTAGCTTGAAATTCGTTAAAGTTTAAAACAAATGAAACGGAGAAGGAATGCAAGGAAGCCCTAAATGGAAACAAAGCAAAACACGGCAGTTGCTAATGTAAGGTGGCTCTCCGCGGGAATGATTAACAGTAAGCAACCAATGATTCCGGCAACCCAAAATTGACGATCTCATAAATAAGAGTTACAAAAATGGTAATCACAGTTTTACGTAAACAAACACACACACACACACACATACGTACACGAAGAGGGAAACAGTGGCATACACACACACACAGAGTGAAACGCGTGTGGAAAATTGGAATGTACCATAAAATATTGCTAAACGCGAAGGCGAAGCAGTTCCTTCGGACCGGCCGTTGATGGAGGAACATATCGGGCCGCAATTGTTTGCTCAGTCTATATATTTACCGTACATTCGGCACGGTTTCCGTTTCCGTTCGTTCATTCGGAGCCCAATAGCGACCCGATCTAGTTTTTCATACGTAGTCTCTCCTGAATCTCAAGCGCTTTCTTTCTTCTTTATGTCCTAGTTTTATGTTAAGCATTCCACTCTAACCCCCTATTGCTGTCGATGGTTTTTGGTGTTGCCGTGTTTGCTGTACACTCACTGTTTCTTGCTCTCTTTAGTTTCCTCCTGCTGCTCTATTGCATTCTGCATTCTATCACTCACACTTAGTATTGTGAACCGGAAAATGCGGTTCGCACGGACACGGATCGGTTACGAAACGCTTCCACTAAAGGGTAACCAGTTTTGCATCCCCGTTGCAAGCCAAATGAGAAGACAAAACAAACATCGAATTGCAGTATCTTCAAGTGCACTTCCGAAGAGAATATTAATATGAGCCCCTCTATCCTGCCCCATGGAAGGATAGACCCAAGCAAACAAACAAATATTGAAACAAATTGTGTGCGAACCGCGCGAACGAGACGAGTGATAATTATATGAACAAAAGAAGATGAAGCAGCTGTAGGAGAAAAGCGTTGTTTTGGTGTCGGTTCTATTGTTAAAGACGAATATTAGAGAGCTTACAGTGTCACTCGATTGGCTGCGCTCTTTCTTCACTATCACTCACTCTGTCTGTCGCTCTAACACTGTTAACTGTTACTTTTTGGCGCTTTCTAACTGTCATGAACATGACCACTTCACACTCGTTCGTGCGCCTCTAGAGCGCTGCCTTCCTTTCCCTTCCATGTGCTTTATGCTCCGAAAGTGACCGGGAAGTTCTCACGGACACCCCCAAGCCGGTTCCGGTCCCGGTTCTGTGCCCATTTTCCTTTCCGCTGATCACTGATGCAATTGTATGTCGTTGGTTGGTTCGATCGTTGTTTTTCTTCGTTCATTCGTTCGTTGATAGTTGATACAATAAATGTGTAAAAGAGCAATAAAACAAGCAGAAGCGTTATCCAGTAACACATAAGCGAAGCACAGAAGAGTCGAACTCTGGATGCCTATAACCTGTATATGTTTATCGAGCAACGGATGGGGAGGTGTAAACAAAATGCCACACAACGCAAACACACAACACGACACACACACACACACACACACACACTAGCCTAGGTTTATACGTTTTCGGTCCGCCGCCTCACGGTCCGTGTGTGTGGCCGCTGTCCTTTCGTTTTCTTTCTCGCTCACTCAACCCGCTCCTATTGTTTCCCCTGTTGTTTGCCACTGTGGCACACACCCCCGGCCTGACCCTCTATGTGTACCTCTACCGTCGCTCATTGATGTCGTGTGTGTGTGCTAGTAGTGAATGTATTATAGATATAAATGCAACCCTGCAAGAAGCAAGAATATAAATGAATAAAGTGACACGAGCCCCGCGCGCGTAAAGCAATAGACAACCCCACAGGAACCGGCAAACCGAAAGCATTTGAAAAAAGAGAAAAAACACACACACAGGAAGGAGGGCCCATTGGCGAGGAGCATTATTAAGAGCGTGTGCGTGTGATGTATTAAAAGTCAATAATCTAGGCAGTGTTGTTAAAAATGCAAACGCATAGCTCATATTGCGGATTGATGTTACAGTGTACACTCACCTCCACTAACTCTCACACACACACACCCTTCACACACAGACACACATACACACACGTACAATACAACAGAAATACAACATTCAACGCAATCGTTCGCGAATTGAGCGTCTATCTTTCTTCTTCTCCAATCTGTTTTCTAATCTTCTAATCTTCTAAACGAACCACGGGTCGCGAGGTAAAACCAGTAAAAACAGCAAAACAAATGGGACGCACACGAGTAAGGTTTGCGTAAACGAAAGAAACGACAGGAGCAGAAAATGAAAGAACAAAACCCACGAACAACACAGCAGGCCAGATGTAGAGGCAAACAATAGTGAAACACTGTAGATACAACTGGTGTAACAACGACAGGGATGAGCGACAGTCAAATAAACGACCGAAATCAAGCCGCGGGTCGTCCCGTTCGGAAGGATCCGCTGAGAATCCCACGCGGTTCCCACGCGTGTCCTTTCTTGTTGTTTTTTTCCACTGCGACCGGCGACTGGTTGGTGCATATTGTTGGCCCTTTTACCAATCCCCTCGGGGCGCCTGTTCTCGTTTTCTGTTCTATCAGCAAAACAACAGACCACAGACAGACACACCACCGCCGTAAGTACGCCGTTAGCCCGCCACATGACACTATCAGCATCCGCCACGCCACGCCACCCAACCAACACGCGCGCCATACACACACATAACCAGGTCATCCTTAGAACTAGCTCAGCGCTACTTCTCGCTCTATTCTCTCCTTTGCATTTTCTTGACCTCTCTTTGAATATTGAAAACGAAAAAAAAACGTATATATCTACATATTTATATATGAAAATACATATATGAACATATTTAACAGTACTATCTGCAAGTCAAAGACACTGCGCGTGTGCGAGTAGACAAAACCGGGCGGTTTAGCGACCGTCCGCCTAGGGTCATGCATTTAAATTCTCATGTAGGAGCAAATCACGTAGCTTTACTCTGTCTAGCGCGCGCCACTAGCCACTAGCGGAAGCAGCTTCCCCGTGCGGCGACCACCCGTTTTTCACGCTTCAGTCACTGCAGACAGGCAAACAGGTACACGAACATTGAACACAGCAGCATATAGCAAACAGAACAACACGCCACACACACACTGAAGCATACGATTCGACCATCTCTGAGGCGCGAACAGAACAGAAAATTAGAAAACAAAACACATAATAAGCTGGAAATTGCTGGAGTGATGCAATAGACCAAAAACAAAACAAAACAAAACGGAACCGATAGTCGGTCGAGTCGAAACGAACAACAAATAGACTAAATCGAAGCGGAAAACCATAAAAACATCAGCAGCGCATTTCAGACAACATCAACAAATCACCATCCAGTACCAACATGATCACCACCACCAATACTAATACTTCTACTACTACTACCGCTACGTACCGATACAACTACACCACCACAGCCACAACAACAACCACCACCACCAACAGGCACTAGGCATCGTTTGTTTATAATTGTTGAAATGAAACGGTTTAAATAAAATGAAGAAAAAAAACGTTACACATTGAAAAACTGAGATGGAAAATGGAGGAATAAAACCAAAAACACGGGAGACCCTGTTGAAACCTGTCGTGCTTTCAATCTTTCCTTCGTTTTTTTTTTTTCTTTCGCTTCACGCAGCTTCACTCAGCTTTCCTTTTCTTTTGCGTTCGTGTCTCGCCTCTGTGTTCGCGCCTCTAAGCTGTCACACTATTACAACGCTTCATCCTTCAGCTTCACACTAGTACTTCACCCGGGACACGCTCTTGCTTGGAGGTGTACTACTTTTAGAGGTGCGAGTTGCTGTCCATTTCTTTTTGGTTCGCTTCAAAACACACACGGTAAGGATTCGAAACCACATTCGCCGATCGATACCGCTGCACAAACACATACATCAAACCCTCCCCGGGGGTGGGGTGGGGAGGCCATACACCCGGATACCCGGACCGATCGCGTCGCTCCGTCGTATGAGAAACCACATAAACGAAACGAAAGCGACCACAGACCAGGGGCAAACAAAGGCAATTTAGGTTCCGTTTCTAAACAAACATAAAGACTTTTTAAAGAAAGAACAATATTAAACGATTGAAAGACAAATGCGAGTCACAAGAGTGGTGCACGACGAAGGTGAAGTAATAAAAGAAAACCAATATACATGTCAATTACTATGCGAAACGAGAGTAAGAAAGTTTAAGCAAATAAGACATGCTACAGTGAGCATGAGTATATACACGTATTAAAGAACATGTTTCGTGAGTTACGCCACGCTTTCGGCTGGCAGTTTCAGTTCTCCTCCGGTTTGGACCACTCTCTAACATACTTGTTTGTTATGCATTAGTTCTTAGATTGAAGCATTCAAATTCATGTTTTTTTGTTTCGTAGTTACAGGAAGGTGAAGTAACTCTTTCATCGTAGGTCGAAGCTCTACTCAAAACCCCCTTGTTTAGGTAGCACCGTTTGCGTTCGGTGCCATGTAGAATGTAAAGATGATTCGAGTTTCAAACAGTAGAACCAAACAGTCGTAGAAGTAAAACTAACCATAATTAGTAAACATAGCTCGAGAGTGAAAGCAATAAGAAGCAAAAAGGAAGCGGGTGAACAGAAACATGTCGTCAAATTGAGGAAGTCAAACCGTGTAAGGATTGTCAAATCGAGAACATCGGCACAGAGAGCGGTACAGCTGCACCACAGGTGGAATGGAATCGTTTTGCTGTTAAGGAACCGCAGTCTAGGTATCCTTGCATAGTGCACCGCCGTGTGCCGCTTGCTTCACTATCACGCATGGTGCAGGTTTCGTTCATAGTGTTGCACTGTAGGGATAGGGAGTCTGGCCAGCAGGGTTTTGGTTTCAAAACGAAAGTATTGTTTGCATCGCAAGATCCTCTCGCGCTTAACTCGCTCATGCTAACCCCCATTTGCATAGCGGAATAAGTTAGCAGTAGGCGGAACTATAAACTTGTACTGAACCATTTTCATCACCTCCAACGCATGTCTACTGTGCCCGACTCAACTATCGAATTGTAGCCTAACTACTAACGTACACTTTAAAGCTGGAGTGCACTCACTGACGGCCAGCGCATACCCTTTTCAACGTATTGTATAACCTACTATCAACACTGCAAACACTTACTGCATACTACTTAGTCCAAAAAAGAAACATTAAACTGCTTGGCGCTTGGAGGGCGAAGATTGTTATACATACGAACTATAATACTCATGTCATGCGTGTAGTGTAGTGCTCACCGAGCCGGAGTCAGTCAGGGAATACACCAGAGGGCCGGCAAAAAGGATATAACAATGAAATAAAGAGAATATCTCGAACCGCTCACGCTTCCATTGGCAGAACAGCAGTGCCTAAGATTGTGGAAAATGGCGCAAAACGGGAACAAGTCGGGAATGTCGGGTGTCGGCTCTAGCGAAGATCAGACAGGAGTATGGCAATGAACGGCCCCGAAGGGCGAGGCATACCAAAGGAAAAGGAAACAACAGCAACAAAATATTACAAAACAACCAAAAATCTGTTTGTTACTGTGTGTTGTTGCGTGTGCGTTCATTGATGTCGTGTGTCTCCACTACCTGTGCTGTTTGGTGTCTGTTTTGTGTATATCTGTTTATTCGGTGTTTAGTCTTTGTCGGATGTGTGTGTGTTTTTTTATGTATTTCATTGGTTTGTGCAGCCTTTGTTGTTGTTTTTCATGTAAAATGTTTTGCCTTCGTCGTTGTCGAGCTGGTCGCCTTCTTTGATGTGCTCCGCTTTGGTCAACTCGGTGTCAATTCTGACAGTCGTTTCTTTGCTAGTGTCTCCATTTTGCAAATATGATTTCCGTAAGGAGAAAACTGGCAATAAAGGTAAGTAGCGCGCATCCGAAAGCTTCTCAGCTTGGTCGAGCTCTGTTTTAGCTTGATTTTATCCGTGATAAATAAAACATTCCTCCTGGCCGCTGCTTTGTAGACGTCGGTGTCGTATCTGCAAAGAAACAATCGTTTTTATTCAACTGAGTGTTATTCGTGTACTAGGTGTGTGTGTGTATATTTGTGTCAAAAATATTTCTTCACTTTTGACAGATTATTTATGTGGCCTGCTTATTGTCGCTGTACCACTTTTCGATGTCGATTCTCACGATTTTTATGCTATTTCCACTCTAAGTTAAGCGTTCCAAATCTGAAACCCTTTGAGTTTGACACCCATTATAGTATCCACATTCCGCTAAGTCATATTGTCGTATTTGAACAGTCGGCAATTACATTACAATTCGGTGCTCGAACCAATTTTCCCATTTCGTCAAAAT